>NC_071107.1:22435000-22467500 GCF_024256425.1 Clarias gariepinus
CATGGAGCATCACCAGTACACTAACCTTCAACCTGATCATCTGTCGTCATCTCACCTGTTTCTCACCTGTTTCTCACTGGTTCATTCACATCAAGTTGGATGTGTTTTATGCTTAAATGATTTGTAGGGACTAGTCTGAGGAAATCAGGGGTGGCTCAAGACCTTTGCACAGTAGTTTGCACCTAATCAGAAGTAAAACAGATGGAGTTTAAGGTACAAAACAATATTAAGGTATGGAATATGAAAACTCCATATGTTTAATTTTCATCCAAATGCACCATTTTAGTGTCTGTATAAATGAGCGACTGCTAAGCCAAATAATTGTGGTACAAAGGCTTGTTGCATAACAGCAGGCCTTTACCTACATTAGAGGTGCGATAAGCACATTTTTGCTGAATTGTAGAAATAATTTCCTCCGGTAATTACACATACGCTTCAGGTGCAGTAGATACAAATTAAAAAATGTAACACTGGAGAAGAGTTTGAGACTTAGGAAGACTTAAGATTGACCTGCTTGCATAATACCTAAATCAGATCATATCATTGAGTTGCACATAAAATCGCATTGACACTCCTGTAAATTACATCGTAATGATTCTCATTAGAGCTTTTCGTCTCAGAGGGAGCGATACGTTCCCATTAAGCACATGTAAGAAGTATGTTTGTTATGAATATAAGGAATCATCAGTCGTCCTAATGAACGATAAACGATTCCTTGAAGTGCCGAGACACCAAGGGGGCACATTATGTGCATCATCATCATCATCATCATCATCAGTGTGCCGTTAATAAACTATACACCCATAAAATACAATGTTATATTAACTTATTACTAATATGGTATTACTGTAACTTATTACTATAGTTTCTTGACCTGTGTAATTCAAATGCTATAAACAGTAAATATAGAGCTTATAAGGCATATGAGTATTGATAATTGAATTGGTTTATGTTGTTTATTTAAGTTGATTGTTCAGATTTAAAATAATCAGAAAAGATTTAAGACTTCAGCCCAGATTTCAAAATAATCAATTTATCTGTCACCAGACATTTGATACGCTCTTGTATTCGTCCACTTATGCAGGTTTGTAATTTCTATTAAATGTATATGAATGTGTGTGTAAATAAAAGTTGGACTTTAAATTTTAATGTTGATTTTTGCTATAGGTCAGTTTTTATGTTTTCAATAAATTTAGTAAATTCAAATCGCAGATATTTAACTTATTGCAGATATATAACTTATTGCAGATATATAGCTTATTGCAGATATATAACTTATTGCAGATATATAACTTATTGCAGATATATAACTTATTGCAGATATATAACTTGTTGCTTTATTAAATCAGAATCAAAAGGTTAAGGTTAAAGTCAGCGCTTATAACTTTACACCGCGTGTCTTTGGACTGTTGGAGGAAACCGGAGCACCTGTAGGAAACCCACTAAGCATTGGGAGAACATTTAAACTCCAGCACACAGAGCATTTGAACCCCTAACCCTGGACCCTAACTGTGCCACTGCTTCCCTACACACACTTATGCTCTTTATTCATCTCCAATCAAATCTAAACTCATCTAGCATTTGTTTTTAATTCTACAGTTTTTTAACAACAACAAAAAAATCAGATGAAAAAAAAACAACTATTCCAATTAAAAAGTGAGCTAAATAGTAACTAGACATTACTTTGGAGCTGATAATTTTACAAGAGACTACAATACACAGCTATGATCAGCACACGGTCATGTGTGTGGTGTGAGCGTTAGCACTGTACAGTGCATGGAGGCCTGAAACTAGGCCATTTTCTCTGTGGAATGACAATTAAGACACCACAGTCCTTGATGAGAACGTGTGTGTGTGTGTGTGTGTGTTAGAAAAAAGAGCGGGTCTGAAAGAGATGAATTATCTGAGAGCCGAGGTGTTTGGGGTGTGTTTTTAAAGGTTTTGGCAAACAGTACAGACTGAGAAGTTGAATGCTGCAGTTTCCGTTACTAATTAGTGCAGTGAGGCAGGATTTTGTGTGTGTGTGTGTGTGTGTGTGTGTGTGTGTGTGTGTGTGTGTTGTGTGGAGGCCTTCAGATGCTACAATCATCTTAAACTTTTCTATGGGGTGTACAGCGCTACATAGCCACACACACACAAACACACACACACACACACACACACACACACACACACACACACACGCACACACACGCCTCAACAGGGTAGAAGAAAAGAGGCAACAAGCCGAAAGCCATTCTCCTCCCACCTCCCTTTCACGCAGTGTGAGTGTGGAACAGTGATCCGGACCCCCAGGTCTCTCTGTCCGTTTCCCACTTTCACACACTCTCTCTCTCTCTCCTTCTCTCTCTCTCTCTCTCTCGTTCCCCTGATCCAAAGTGGCGTCCACTCTCGAGACTTTCCATCCATTCTCTGTGAATGTTTGTGCACCAGCTCCCCTAGATTCTACAGTACAGATGCACAGACACATAGCTGCCTACATACCCTCACATGGACACGAAACACATGTGTCTAATCACACAGACAATTAGGGATGAATGAAGAGATACTGTAGGAGCATGTAGGGCTCAGTGTGTGTCCACCAGTGTGTGTGTGTGTGTGTGTGTGTGAGTGTGTGTGTATTTGTATGCTTCCACTTTAAAAATGCAGTCTGCTTTGGGAAAGAATTTGAATTTGAATTCGATTACACACATATTCGCACCCAGCATGTGTGTGTGTGTGTGTGTGTGTGTGTGTGCATTTTTCATTAAAGCTACAAGAGCAGTTTTTAAATGCCTACATTTATACAAAGCATTTGACTCTAATTCACTGCTTCAAATCTCTGGGTATCTAAGAATAGTTCTTTAAAAATTCATCATTGGCTGATCAAAGAAACATTGTACTCACAGACACACACACAGAGAGAGTGTGTGTGTGTGTGTAAGGTAGTTGTGGTAAGACGTTATAAAAGGCAATAGCACGTCTGAGCTACAGCTCTCAGGAGGTTCCTATATCAGGCCTGTAAAACACACTCACACTGGCCCCTTTCTCTACTCCGGACCTTCTCCTCCTCCTCCTCCTGCAGCACTGGACACACAGTAGCCGTTTATTATATTTATTTACTGTCCCTTGCCACACGTAATGGCTATTTATGCTCCCCAAACATCTACATAGCTGTAAAGGAGCATTTTTCAATGAACGCATTGGCGGGGGGAAAACTGAATGGCCGTGTGGACGGTAGTAGGTGTTGTAGCGTTGTTCTCTTAAAAGCAGAAAGATCAAAGAAGTGAACGAATATTAGTACAGCATAAAGAATGAGAACAGCACACACCTGGATGGTCTTCTAATATTATAATAACCTTTTTATGTTTGATGTGTCGCCATCTAAATGCAAAGCTTGTAGGCGCATGAGTGTGTATCATGTTATAAATTATGGATTATAAATATTACATCATATTTATTTTATGTACTGCTTATCTTTATTATTTTTTTCATCACATGATGGTTTTTAGAAGAAAAAACGCATATTAAGGGAACACAAGATTAAGAATTAACTTCAGAATAATGCATGAAGTGTCAAGGAAACATGAAAAGTCATAATAAAAGCACAAAATCTCTGTGGCTTATTATTTTTGATCTTTTAATCCTTTTCATTTTCGACTCTTCTACTGTTGTGTGTGTGCGCATGTGTGTGTGTGTGTGCATGTGTACTACAGGTATCTAGAATTCATGTTACTGATTCTGTATTCTACTCAGCTTAGTCTAGTCTGTGGGTCATCTGTGGACATGCCAATGTTCTCTTTATGATTTCACACACACACACACACACACACACACACATATTCACACGCATACAAACGCACTCACAAATGCATAGTCACACTCACAAGAGTCTATTTCTTTATTGCATGCACTGACCCTCATTGATGAGATGGACAGGAATATAGTAGAGACAGAAATGTGATCTGCTTTGTATGTTTAGGTTCGACTCTTTGAAGTTTTGCTTCTTTTTTGCTCTTTGGCCCCCAAAGTAAAAGCAATGCCTGAATTCTGAATTGTCCCTCTGACACGCTGTCTCTATCTCTCTCTGCACGTGTCTCAGACTGGCGTTTGACCGAGGCAGAGTTGGAACTAGAGACGGAGGTGTTTCTAGAGGACTATGTGGTGGCCATGGGGGACTCGTTGGACCTTCAGTGTAACCCACCCAACGGCCTGTCTGTCAGGTGGCAGAAAGACGGCGACATTGTCCCCCCTGGCAACCGTACGCAGCTGAGGTCCAACACGCTGCACATCAAGAATGTCTCGTACGATGACTCGGGCGTCTACTCCTGCAGAGACAAACACGACAACACGCTGATCGGCAACTATACCGTCAAAGTCACTGGTCAGTAAACTCCGTATGTCCTTGGACATCGCTCCGTCTTTATCACATCTTCTACACCTCGTTCCCCCCACCCCACCCCGCTCTCCTCGCACCCTCACACCCCTCCCTGCCCTGATATGTCGGGAACTGGAGCTCAACATTGTTCTATTTTTCTCACAATAGCCCATATGGCTCATGTTTAGGCTTGCAGTGATTTGATTGATATGTGTGTGTGTAGGCAGTGGCTTCCGGCCAATCAAAATTCGAGTCGCACCGCACTGATGAAATAAGCTTGCCAAATACACTTACAGGTAATCATACATTCCAGTATACAGAAACAACAAGACGTGCACACAGTTATCCATGCAGACAGTAAATTCTCAGAGAGGCATGGCAGGCTCCTTTTTTAATAAACTGTCTGAGCAGCAGGCCTTGTAAACTGCTTTTCTCTCACACACACACACACACATACAGAGAGGGGAGGGAGGGAGGAAGGGAGGATGAGGGGGTGCGTTGCTCAATATTTTCTGCAATCAGACTATATACACTTCCTGCAAGCAAGCAAATATTAAAATGCTGTAATTGGTGTACATTAGATCCACACACACACCCACACACACTCACACATGGGCAGTTAGACGTCCTTACGCTTTGAGAACAAAGCACATAATTAACTCGGAGAAAGCAAGTGTGCTCTAATTGCACTTCTGCAGCAAACGGTTTGGTGCAGTTGTGTACTGGTGTGTATGCGTGAGTGCGCCAGGGTCTGCCTCCGCATAAGTGTGTGTAATTGGTAGCACGGGTTGGACTGAGGTCCAGTAAACTTAGGATCGCGGGGACACCAACCGAGCTGTTCATTGACGACTAATTAGAAGGCAATTGTCTGGAATCACCTCATCATTTAAACCAGATGGAGAGAAAGAGAGAGAGAGAGAAGTGAGTTTTCCTCTTTTACACGTGTTTGGCATTAGTCCAGTTCCACTCCATTCGGCTCGTCTGCAATACAGAGAGAGGGAGGGGAAGTGGCTGCGAATTCGGACCCAATTAGACCACATATGGATAAACTGTCCGTAAAGACAGTAATATCCGGTTCCGTCCACTTAATCACACACTTCTGCCGCTATTAACGCAAACACACTCTCGAATACAGAACGGACATAAGTGATCTCATCCCATCTCATCTTCAAGTCTGGACCGAAAAAAGACCAGAAAGCATCTGGGCTTGTTTTTTAACCTAGCATGCTTTGAGACTACAGTCCCATTACGCTCCATCCCAAATTTCAGTATGTTTGCGTAACACTCGTTATTCACCAGGCATGGATCTGCCTGGATCTCCAGGTTGGTACAAGTATGGCTCGAATCAAAAACACGAAGGCCAAAATACCTGAACACGAAATAAGTGAACCTCTGTTTAGAATGTGCCGTTATCCGTGCCATCGATCTCCCCCTAATATCTTGTCCATCTCATCCCTTTATCTATCGGGGAGTGTAAATGGGGTATGGCGATAGAGATAATGTGAATGCTAGCCATGCGAGGATTAAGGGGGTTGAGGGGGGGTTGATGGGGGGGGGGGTGCAATCGTTCCAGGGAACTGTACAAATTAATGGTGCCTAGTGCTGAAGCAGCCTGAGGCGCCTCTGTTTTTTCACATGTATTTGTTGGAAATTTGAGTTGTAAAATATTCCATCAACAACATGGATGTAGCTTTAATTCATCAAGCCGTCTGAAGTGTCGACGACTGATTGTTATTTATATATTTAAACAGTCCCATGTCAAAGGTCTAGTCCAGGTCCAGGTCTCACGTACAGAACGACACAATGACACACACACAGATAGAGAGAAGTGTGTAACGGTGTGTGAGATAAACAACAGGAAAATCGAGTTTCTCAGGAGACTGAAAGCTCTTTGTATCAGTGTATTTAGTGCTAACTGATAAATAGGCAGTTTGTGTCTAAGCTGGATGATGTGTAGCGTAATTGTGTGAAGCATGTGTGTGTGTGTGTGTAAGTATGTGTGTGGAACCATTACCTGTGTAAATGACTGCTGAGGAACTGCGAGAATAATCTCCCTTTTTCATGGCAGTGTTATTTTTTCCGCCCCTGAATAGGTTCATTTAGAACTACCATATGGGAGGGAGTGAGGGAGACTGTAAGAATTTGTGTGTGTGTGTGTGTGTGTGTGTGTGTGTGTGTGTGTGTAATAATACAGCTGTTGTTAAAAATCTTGTGAACTTTTTGCTGAGTGCCTAATAACATCTGCCAGCCATTTACTACTGCGTATGGTGTGTGTGTGTGTGTGTGTGTGTGAGACAGAGAGAGAGAGATGGTGGTGGTTTTGGGGGAGGGAGGTAGACGGCAGCTCCCGGGTGTTTGTGTATGCAGTAATTGCTTTTGATTTGTTATCAGTTCAGTTTTTTTCCCCCATTGACTAAAACATGAACAGAGTCATTGTTGTGTGAGAAAACCATCGTGCCACAAGGTAATACAATCTCTCTCTCTCTCTCTCTCTCTCTCTCTCTCATTCAGATTCCCTCTCGTCTGGTGATGATGAAGATTATGATGAGGAGCCAGACGATGGAGGTAATCCAAATGGTGTGTCCCCTCAATTCATTTATTCTTCTTTAATTTTTAATATATATATATATATATTTTTTTTTTGAATGAATGAATGAATTCTCTCAATCTGTTTTCCTGTACGTGAATCCGCTCGCTCCAGGCCTGTCATTCACTATTTCGGCTTACATTTCATTTCATCATCTACTTTCCCCGGTTACTAAAAACAGGGCCCCAAAAGGAACTTGTGTGAGTGAGAGAACGAGAGAGAGAGAGAGAGAGAGATAATTGGAGTTTTGCTGACAGCTCCTGTGGCTCTTTGGACAAGGAGCACAAGGGTAACAGGAAACAGAGAGAAAGCAGTAAAGCCGTGTAACTGATCCGACTCGAGCGCAACTCTCAAGTGAAATGTAAAACTGTTGCTTTTTTTTTTTTTATTATTATCATAATGAAAATGTAATCATTTACTCCATTTCCTCCTGTTTGTGTATACACATTATAAGAAGTGTCAATCCTGAGCAAGGGAGGAGTGTGTGTGTGCGTGTGTGCATGCGTGTGTGCGTGTGACTGGTGGGTGGGGAAACGGCGAGGAGGAGATTAGCTGAAAACGTAAAAGCCTTTTGTAAGGAGTGTAATGAGCATTAATCCAGCCCTAATAGAGGGAGAGATTGAGACGTCATGTGAAAGTTCAGACTGGATTTCGGACATGTGACATGCGCTCTGACTGATGACATCATCCTCCTCCTCCACGCTCAGCGCTCTGCACTGGGTATGTGTGTGTCGCTGTTCTGCGCACACTGCACGGCCTCAGAAGTGAATCCTTTCGTTTATGATGAGGCAGACCAGGCTTCTCCGTAGCCTGCACTTTTACCTTCTGAGCGTCTCGCCTGTATCACCCTCAGGGCTTTAGGGGGGGCAGCTTTGGACAGACACACTGTGCTTCACGAGCTTATTTTGGCAGGCTTGTAGTGTTCCACTCAAAGCTCCGATTGTCCTTAGTGGGTTCGACAAGAGTGTTCAAAGAGGGGAAACTACCACACACACACACTCACACGCACACACTTACACACGCTCAGGGAGCTGAACCACTTCTCGGGCTCCTGCTCAACACGCTCCACTGACCGGCAGCAAATCATCTGAGACTGGCATAAAAAGTTCACTGTGTATGTGTGCCAGCGGTGCGTGTTTTTGTTTGTGTGTGTGCAAGCACTTGCGCGCACGCAACTACGTGTTCGCCCGACCTCGGTACCCTTTATATGCCAAAGGAAATTCCAGCACGCCGATCACCCCTCACACTCAGATCTCTGATACCAGCTTGAGGCAGACAGACAGACAGAGAGACAGAGAGAGAGAATAAACAGGAATATAGCCACTTTTATATATTTCTGTTGTAAACAGAAACAGTATATACGTCACATTTTTGCAGACGATTATTTTCTAAAAATGCTCACGCCATAGAAACTGTTGAATATACTACAGCTTGGAGTGTATATTATAGCTAAAAGCCTACTCTTACCTCTAGGGTCAAGGTTCGATTCCCGTCTAGGGTCTGTGTCCGTGGAGTTTTAAGTTCTCCCAGACCTTAATGGGTTTCCTCCATGTTCTTGGGTTTCCTCCCACAGTACAAAGACAAGCAGGTTAAACTAATGGGCGTTCCCAAGTTGCCCATAGTGTGTGAACGAGTGCGAGTGGCCATATTTGTCACGTGAGGTTAGGCCACAGCACAAACAGACCGCTTTCCCTGCGTTCAAGTTCACGCTGCTCCTGTGGATCATTCTTTTTTTTGTAGGTGTGACAAAAGTGGCAACCAAGCAGTGGCATGGTTTGAACCCTGACCCTCTGATCATCACCCCAAATCCTCAACTACCTGTGTGTGTGTGTGTGTGTGTGTGTGTGTGTATTCCTTTCCAAACAAATCTTTATTCAGTCTAGGCATTAGACAGCCAGTTGGTCATACCCACAGTGTGCAGGGAAAACTTTCCATAAACATTTACCCACATAGTGATTTACTTATGCACAAAGAAAGACACACACACACACACAAATGACAAATGGACACTTATGGAAAGAAGCACTCGTTCCACGTAGCCTAGTATAAAATAAATACTCATTACTTTGTTTACTTAAAGGATAGTCATGTTTAAAAAAACAATACAAGTTTTGTAGCGTTTTTAACCAAATGTGTGATTTCGTCTAATCAGAGGCGCCATATTGGACCCGCCCGGAGCGGATGGATAAGAAGCTCTTGGCTGTCCCCGCTGCCAACACGGTGAAGTTCCGCTGCGCAGCGGCAGGAAACCCCACCCCCAGCATCCACTGGCTGAAGAACGGAAAAGAGTTTAAGGGCGAGCAGAGGATGGGAGGCATTAAGGTACGTCCCCGATCCCGGTGGAGGAATGCTGAAGGGGTTAATAATGGAATTTGTGTATGTGTATGTGTGTGTGTGTGTGTGTTGGTATGGGGTTACATTTGATTAGCATCATCATTAACAGTTTACATAGAACATGACCATCTGCCCCTATCTCTCTTTCCAACTGTTGCTTCTGCCCTTTACACTCACACACACACACACACACACACACACACACACACACACATTTCGTTGAAGAAATGAACATTTTACATCATCTCTACAAGATGGTCAGATCATACAGAGTTTGAATAAAATTTCTGCTACAATCCTGACAGCTAAAGTACCAAGTGCAGAGTGGATTGTGAAATGCTTAGCTTTGTGGAATTTGAAACAAAGTTGTATAAGAGAGAGAGAGAGAGAGACATTCCTGCATGTATGTTCACTAAAACCGGCATTGTCAATGCCCAGCTGTTTGTTGATAAGTTCATCTGTAGGGTCAGAGTTGAAGATGGCATTGACAGCTTTATTATTGCTTAGACCCTAATGCACACACACCCACATGGGGTCAGGGTTAGGCCTCTAGACTTGGCTTGACAGCTCCACAATGCTCTCCTGCAGCTTTTATTAAAGCAACAGACATGGAGGGGAAAGGGAAAAAAAAACCTCAGCGTCATGCATATAAATGTGCACTCAGTGAGTGTGTGCACGTGTTGCTCGCCGGCGCTGTACTGCCTCCTGAAATAAATAAAAAACTAAGACTCCTAATGGATTCCTTTTTCCTATAATATTCATTATTATTATTATTATTATTATTATTATTATTATTATGTGTAGTGAATGTACTTTCACATGATTTAATGACTCTATGTAAAAGATGGGTAGCTGATTGGATACTAAAAAAAAAAAAGTTGGCAGAACTAATATTATATTACATCTCCAAGTAATTTTTTTAGCAAGACTTTTATTTTAGCAAGACTCAGTTAGGACTGAGGGGCTTTGTTTCCAGAGCTGCTGATCAGATCTTGATTAATCGTCTGCAGAACTGCAAAGAATTTCTAATGAGCTTTAGATGTAAGACAATTAGCCAGTGGCTGTAGCCTTATTATTTAAAAGTGTCTAGTCCTCAGTGGAAACAGTTGACTTTCCCACAGCTTTCTCCCCACACACACACTCACACACAAACACACATGTCCACAGAGCTCTGTACTGACTGGCAGGCCCGTGGGGTTAAAGTTCATCCCTCTATTGAGTTATCAGAAGGGGGCAGGTCTGAGTGGGTGTTGCCGTGGCGATCGAGAGTCATTGATTGACAGGAAGGCGTGGCTTTTGTCATGCTCACATATGGCTACCAAAGTCTCATTGTTCAAATGCTAATGCGCAGAGCGACAGGTTAGTCACAGCTCCCTCAACACACACAAACACACAGGCTTTTGTGAAGGAGCGTGAGTTCAGTTGGTGTGTTTGTAGGCGATGCGTTAAACAACTCAATCAGCAAGTCAGCTCGCAGAGATTAAGTCGTCCACATCACTGTCTTAATTTTTTGTTACATGGCTCTTAGCGGGGGGCCGAGACATTTGGCTCCGTGTTAATTCCGCATCATTTGTCTGAAGCACGCGTGCATATATTAGCCTAAATACTTTGTACAGTTGGGGTATTCGCAGTGAAGGCATTTTAATTAAGTGCGAGCGTGCATTTGTCTGACGCTGTGAATGTGGAACGACAGGTTCTGTCTCACGTCACGGCCGAACAGTTTATTAAATCTCTTTATATGAGTGAAAAAAGAGAAAGAAGTTGCTGGGTGTATACATGCATGTGGCTTTTGGAATACTGATCAATAGTTCCTGTAATTGTGTGCGATTATAGGTAGTCTGTAAATGCTAAACGGATGGGTTTGATCTTGTGCGTATCCAATTAGAGCCTGACTTTCTGCACTGGTTTGAAAAGCAAAGAGAAAAAAAAACAGTTTTGTCATTTTAATGGCCAGCCCAGGGGTCAGAAGTTTTGCTTCTTGTCTCTGTGGGTCAAATTATGCCTTACTGCAGTCTGAATGAGCCTGCCCCATCCTGACACCGCCATAAATCCTACACGTACACAAGCGGAGAGAGAGAGAGAGAGATGAACTTTCTGCTGCCCTTTGCTTTGCCATTTATTCCTTTCACCTGCCCGCCATTTCTCTATTTCTCTCACGCTCTCGTACTCCCTGTGTCTCTTTACAAGCTATTTGCAGAGTGATCCCCGAGTGCTTCTCTGACTTCATCTCTTTAAAGTGACCACAGTTTCTCTCCCTCCGTCCTTCTTGTGCCATAGTTTCTCTCCTGATTTACAGTTACATGAACAGCTGAGAATTCCATAATCTTTTTCCCCAACCAGCCACCGAGTTGAATGTAAACTCACTCCTCCTTGTTCTCCGACCCCCCAACACACAGTCAGCCCCGCTCTCTCACACACTCATCCTCTGATGCGGCATGTCCATCAGCAGGCTCTTAAGAGTCATTGACTCTAAACAAGGGAGGGTGGAGAGGAACGACAGAGAGGAGGGGTGCACCCATATATGCTCGCCAACTTTCTAGGGCATGTGTGAATGTATGTGTATAGCCCGGGCGGTGTTACCATGCAACTGTTCAAAAACACAGCCCATAATATTTACACAGTTACATTTTTTTCCACTCTGAACTTCAGTGCACCAAAGAGAGAGAGAGAGATACAAGAAGAGAGAGAGAGAGAGAGAGAGAGAGAGATGTCCATATGTATGGATTCTGAAAAGATTATGAATGGGTGGTAAGCTCTTAGTGTGTGTGTGTATACATGTGTGTAAGTGTAGGGGTTAAGGGTTTTGTGTAAACTCTAAGAAATGCACTTTGTAATCCGTCAGCACCAAGTCTGGTGATGTTGAATGTTCCATGTGAGAGGTGCTGTCGACATGGCATTCAAGGGTTTGTGTGCGTGTGTGTGTGTGTGTGTGTGTGTGTGTGTGGTGTTTGTGTATGTGGGTGTGTGTGCTTCATTTAGCCAAAATCAGGCTGTATGTACTGAACACTACATATTCTTTCTCCTCCCTTTATGTCACTAGTTGAGGCATATGCAGTGGAGTTTGGTCATGGAGAGTGCTGTGCCGTCGGACAGAGGCAACTACACATGCGTAGTGAAGAACCAATATGGCACCATCACACACACTTACCAGCTTGATGTACTAGGTAAGTGTACAAACTTTTCCACTCTGAGTAGAGCAGGAAATTTATTAGGGTGCCTTCAAACCAGTATTTACAGCGTCAAGCGATAACTGAAGATAAGTGAATGGACAATTTAAAAGCCTCATGTTATGTGTGAATAAATACTTTTTCTACTTTCAAGTTATGTGCTTTCCAGTTATATACCTGGCTTTCCCTCTCTCTCCCATTTAGAGCGTTCTCCTCACCGGCCCATCCTGCAGGCAGGTCTGCCGGCCAATCAGACAGTGGTGGTGGGCAGTGATGTAGAGTTCCACTGTAAGGTGTACAGTGATGCACAGCCGCATATCCAGTGGCTCAAACACATTGAGGTTAACGGCAGTCGCTACGGGCCCAACGGAGCACCCTACGTTACTGTTCTGAAGGTACAATCCTGCTGTCTTTGCTGAAAGTGCACATGCCACCGAATACCACTGAGTGTCACACAACTACACTAAACACTACACTACATCATGCCATACTGAGACACTACCTCCTGTCACACACTACTGACCCTCACATAAAACTAACCATAACGATCACACATTACTGACCATCACACACTACTGACCATTACACAGTACTGACCATTACACAGTACTGAGTGTCACACTACTGACCATCACACACTACTGACCATCACACAGTACTGACCATCACACACTACTGACCATTACACAGTACTGAGTGTCACACTACTGACCATCACACACTACTGACCATCACACAGTACTGACCATCACACACTACTGACCATCACACACTACTGACCATTACACAGTACTGAGTGTCATACTACTGACCATCACATACTACTGACCCTCACCCACTACTGACCATTACACAGTACTGAGTGTCACACTACTGACCATTAAACAGTACTGAGTGTCACACTACTGACTATCACATACTACTGACCCTCACATACTACTGACCATTACACAGTACTGAGTGTCACACTACTGACCATTACATACTACTGACCCTCACCCACTACTGACCATTACACAGTACTGAGTGTCACACTACTGACCATTACACAGTACTAAGTGTCACACTACTGACCATTACATACTACTGACCCTCACCCACTACTGACCATTACACAGTACTGAGTGTCACACTACTGACCATCACATACTACTGACCCTCACATACTACTGACCGTCACACAAAACTAACCATCTTACCCTGCCACACAATATTGACTATCACACACTGTTGACACAAACTACTGATTATTAAAAACTACTGACCGTCACATATTACTGTCACACAATACGGACAGTCACACACTACTGACACACTATTGATCATTACATACTACTGCATGTTACTCAATACTGACTACCCCACTTTACTAACATACTACACATACTAACCATAACAAACTACTGATCGTGACATATTACTGGCACAAATTACTGACTATCACACAAAACTGACACACACTACTGACCATGACATGCGACTGACTGTCACACAATACTGTCTGTCACACAATACTGAATATCATACACTACTGACTTTCACATATCACAGAGTATTACACTCTACTAACTCTCACATAATACTGACCACTACTGACCATCACACACATATGCCACAATACTACTGACCATGACACATTACTGACCATTACACTACTGACTCTTACACACTACTGACCATTAAACACTACTGCTACATTTCACTAATCACACATACCCCAGATTATGGAACACTTTTCGCTGTTACAATACTGACACACTATTGAGGATCACACAGTACTGACACTCACACTGCTGACACACTGCTGACTATTTTATACTACACAGTACTCCCACACTACTGTGGGACCACATTACTATCACTATCCCCCTATTATCACACCTGACTGAGTCAGGCCCTATACTAGTGTCACAGTCTGTTTCAGAAAGCTAAGAACATCTGCCACGCTTAATGGCATCTGATCAGCATCTGGATTTACCACCATGCAAAAATGACTTTTGTTGAAAACCACATGTTGTAGTTCACAGGGATGAGAAATTGTTATTTAAAATGGTTAATCTTGTTAGATTGGCCACCATGGATGTGGTGTTTTTTCTGTTTGTGCTTTTTGTGTTCTTGACTGCGTTGTAAAACCAAATGATGTAATCACCGAACATCTCAGGTAAACCGCTGGCCAGCATCCAGGTATGGGAAGAACCAAAAAAAGGCCCTTTGGACAGAAGAAGGGATAATTATGATGCAATAAAGAGTCTCATGTGCCCTCCTCGTTAGTTGCCTGTGCTGCCTGCCTTAGAAGTGACAAGAGGAATAGGCTTCTCTCTCTCTCTCTCTCTCTCTCTCTATCCCTCTCTCTCTCTCCTGGTCTATCTCTCTCCTATTTAAGAACAAGTAGTGAAACGAGGTGGTGCACATCTGTTTCAGGCTAAGCAAACCGCCGTGCTGGCGTCGCGTGGGTAGACAGCCACTCTCCCCACTGCCCTGCTACCTCTGCAAAAGAGGAGAAGGAGGAGGAGAGTGGGAGCGAGAGATGAGGCACCCGAAAAAGCCATGGAAAAAATGAGCGCAGGAAGCAAGGGAAGGGCAGAGTCAGCAGGCAGAGGAGGGGAGAGCGACGGCTAGCCAGACCGCCACTCTATTTTCGACTCCCACATAATTGAAACAGTATTTTACTGCGAGCCGCGCACCCGTTTTTTTTTTCCTTCCCCACAGCCTCATCTGCGTGCCCCGAAACCTCCTATCCCTCCTCCCAGCCGGCCCACAGCACAGAGCAACAGATCATGTGTGGCACAGAGTCTGGGGAGAGAGGGGAAAACCAAGAGAGAGAGAGCAACACAGAACAAAGCGTGTGTGTAATTGAAATGAAATAAACACGTGAGAGCTATATTTGGAAGAATGAGAGGGAAAGTGTTTAAGCTGATTAGCGCTTAGACGTGTATGAAACACAGAGGTAGTGTTTCTCTGTGCTGTTTTTTTGTGCGCAGACCAAATCTATGTCTAAACGGGTTCACCTTCGTTTCTAAGGAACCTCAGTTCGATTTCTATATCAGATCTGACTGATATGACTATATGCAGATCTGCGAGACTGAACTTGAAATGAAATGTCTATGAGACACATTGAGCTCACTGTACTGTATACGTGTAGAAGCGAGTGTGTCGCCGCTTAATAAGTATGCTTGCATGTGTTTGTGTGTTTCCGCAGAATCTGACTAGTAAGGATAAGGAATATGTTAGTAGGCTCACTTTGTTGAATGTGACAGAGGACGATGCAGGACAGTACTGGTGCACAGCCTCCAACTTTTTAGGCAAGTCTGAGATCCCTTTCTGGCTTGCAGTGCGCCAACCAGGTAAACCCCCAGAGTGATGACCTTTGAACCGCCGATCAGCTGCGCTTAATCATTCTCCTTCCGGGTGGCGGTGGCTAAAGCTGACTTTTTTTTTACGCTTTTTACTTCTCAGCTGTGTTTGTGTTGGTGTGTTAATCCAATCTACACATCCTCATCGTTTTGATACCATCAATACAAAACACAACAAGGGCCACGCTAATGCGAACCACACTCATTCATATTGGATTCCCATACACTGCTGCCCACAACTGAACCTCTGATCTTTTTGCGAGCCCTTCCATGCACACACGAACACACGTACACACTTGGCAGCGCCCTGTGATGAATGGATGGCAGTATTAACCATCGAAAGCTCAAAGAAGCTTTAAAGACATTAATGGCCACCTCACCATGAAGCAATTTCAGCTCAACCTAAATAAGAAACAGACCCAGCAACCAAATACACTGGAGCGGTGGCACTAGGAGGCGGAGCCTCGTCTATATTCTTCCAGGTCGTCTCTATGACAACCGGGAAGCTTGGCTGGCGATATTGGTGGCTGGTGACGGGATAGCTGCTTCCGCTAGGTGACGGGTCACGTTTCCTCTTCTTTTCTCTCTCGGGGTTTGTGGTTTATGAGTCTTTCTGTCTCTTTCTCTCCCTCTCCCTTCATCTCCCCCTTCTTCAGACCGCTGGCATTAACACTACGGATAAGGAGCTGGAGGTTCTGTTCCTGACCAACGTGTCTTTTGAGGATGCGGGCGAGTACACATGTCTTGCGGGGAACTCTATAGGTTTTACTCATCAATCAGCTTGGCTTACCGTGCTACCAGGTACACCTTCTGTTCTTCTTCTGATCCCTCACGTCTTTCTTTTTGTCTTCCGGGTCTGTCCGCTCTACTCTTAGAGACTCCCTTTTTGGTATATGATTTCCGCATTGGTTTCTATGCTGCATTGTGACACTGTCTCAGCAATCTTTGGGAAAATACGTGTGATTTATAGATTTATATGTATAAAAAGAGATTATTACATAAAAATGCAGTTCTTAAATGTGACATAGAAGGGTATTTATTTTACCATACAGCCTTAAGTCAGGATGTCCTACTTAATAGTGATGTCACCAGGGACTATCATCACGATACCTAAGTACTGATTCGATTTGTATTGCGATTCTATAAATATCACAATGTTTTCCAGAATTTATTACAATTCTAAACAAACTTCACCAATAATTAGCTCGAACCACACATGCCAGTAGTTTAGGGCACACCATATGTAGGATTATAGAGGAATGGTACTATTTCACCACCTCAAATGCAAACATATAAATAAAAAAATTATATGACAAAAATCGATTTTGGAGTCAGTGTGGCGATACAAGTGCTGAAGCGTCCTCATTGATTTCATTTCATACATATTAGAAGCTCTAGAGCTCTCGGCCCAGGATGAGCCGATGGTGTTCAATCATGTGTTACATTATTCCACTCTTATTACCTCTGTGGGGTGTTGCAGTAAATGACAGCATCCGTATATAGCCTCCACCCCAGCATTAACTCTCACACGCAAACACACACCTACCTTCTTTAATTAAAAAAAAGGTTCAGCTCATTTTTTATAGTCCGCTTTAGGGAGCTAGGGATGCCACATGAGTATCTGAGTCTCCTGGGAGATGAGCATTATGGGAAGTGTTTACCTGGGGGGGTTCTGTGGGGTTTACAGCTCATGCTTTCAAACATCATATAATTAATAGATTCACATACTTAAATTCTATTATTATTATTTTAAACCCCTAATAAAGTCCAGTTAATTCAGGTGATTAAATAGTTAATATGGATAACCTCGGACACATTTGTTCCAGGTCTCATTGCCCTATGTCAAACTAACCTTTTTTTTTTTTTGCCTTGTGTCAGCTGTAGAGATGGAGAAAGAGGAAGATTACGCCGACTTCCTAATCTACGGAACGGGCTGCGTGCTATTTATCCTCACAGTGATCATCATCATCCTCTGCCGCATGCGCATGACCACGCAGAAGACGCTTCCGGCGCCTCCTGTACAAAAGCTCTCCAAATTCCCCCTCAAGAGACAGGTAACAGAAAGTAGATACAAGATTTGATCATTTTACCCCCCTCCTCTTTACTCTCTTCCTTCTGTTTCTTTTATGTTTTAATTTATGGTGTCCTCTTTTCCCTGTACCTGCATTACCATAAAGCTCTCTGAAATCCGTGCAATAAAATTTGAAGTCCGAAGCATGAAGGCGTGCACGTGTGTGTTCGCTTGTGCGTGGGAGAGTAAGCGAGTGGGAGTTTGTCATAGTTGTAGCGTAGCTGAAGATTATTCATATTCTCCCATGACTGCCAGTGTGCGGATCAGATTGCACCTTCAGTGCAACCCAGTCTCTCTCAGTTGTTTTAAAGATTTTAAACGGCAGCAGCTGCAAATGAAAACACACACAGCTCCTCTGCTACTTTCTCCCAGTCGTTTCTTGCACGCGTTTCCCTCTGCTGATGCTTAGAATGGAGGAATTGTATTGACAGATAGCACTTGAGCCAAGGCAGTGATGGATGGAATCTGTATTTCGGTAATTCTATAATCTGTCCCTACAGCAGAGTACATTTTTATTTGTCGGAGCTCGCAGCACACCCGGACAAAGTATTGTGTTTGTCACGGTTTGGTTCAGGTGTTTAAGGAGCATGGGGAGAACAAAAACCCAGAGTGTCTGCAGGATCCCCGAGAACCTGTTAGAAAAACATTGCGCTAGTCGCTGTCGATTTTGTCTGAGAACAAAGTTGTGTGTTGTACTGAAAAATGTTTGTCTTAAAAAGCTGACGGACGTTAATGCGTGAAACATAATAATCAGTCAGTTAATTAGGTTTTATTAGGAAAATGCACACAGCACCAAAAACAGCAGTGTTTTTTCACGATGGATGAAAATAATAATATCGTGTTTAAAAATCAGCAAACGTTCATACTGGGGGGAAAAATGATCATAATGTAGGCTGTTGAAATGGAAAGCCATGATGCATAAAAAATTGTTTTTGAATTGCATCGTGGCACGCTGAATCAAAACCAGATCGAATCGTGAGGTGCCTAGAGACGCTCTCCATTTGATCTTTTCATACACAGGTGGTGTGTGCGTATGTGTGTGTGTGTGTGTGTCTGATTGCAATGAGCTTATCAGCTCCATGCTCATACTGTTTGTCAGGTATTCCTCTGCGGAGTCTACTTCAAAAGCAATTCTGACAGGACTTAGATTGAATCGTCATTGCCTGAGCTTCTCGTGTTCACACCGCTAACACCGATCTCACACATGAACAAGAAGCGAGAGGTGAGACAGAGAGACAGAGAGAGAAGCAACAAGAGGGAGGGTTTCGGTTGCTATAAAAAGTACTCTGAAAGTAAAGCAGAAGGAGGAAATATCACCGAAATAGACTTCTCATTTCTGGCTAGGCCATCCATCAACTTGAGGGGAGAAATATAGTAATACATAGCAGCCTGAGCGTGTGCGAGACAGAGCGCAAAGGAAATAAGGAGGACGGGAAGACAGAACAGGAGACAGAAATCAGCAGACAAGCTGACGGTTCCTTAGGCAATCCCTTAGGAGGTGGCATAGAAGTGTGTCTGAGAGTGTGTGCTTGTGTGTAGCACTGAAATTTCGCTCCTTGTGTCTCTGTGTGTCCATATCACGACTCGGCTGGCAGCTGCAGTCTCTCCTTTTTCTCTGTGCAGCTTTGGCTAAAGAGCACGGACAGTCTCCGTGTTTCTGTCTCTCCCGGCTCAAAGAGAGACAAGCCCCATTCTTGTTCACACAAACCACGGGCTACGCTTTTCATCTTTATCTCTACCTTGTTTCTATAACCTCTCCTTATTCTACATGCTTTCTGATTTATTTTCTGTACTATATGCTTGTCTTACACTCTGACAGAGACGATAACATTCTGTCCTGCTTCTTCACTTAAGCAGGTGTCCTTGGACTCCAATTCCTCCATGAATTCGAACACCCCGCTGGTCAGGATCGCCCGTCTGTCCTCCAGCGATGGGCCGATGCTGCCTAATGTCTCCGAGCTAGAACTGCCATCAGACCCCAAGTGGGAGTTTCCTCGCTCGAGGTGAGATACCTGCTACAGTATGTAGCAGAATTACTAAACAAGCTTAATCTTAATTTCATTTTAATGCTATAAACTTGATTGAACTTACTGTTCTGTTTGATCTCTGTATGTTTCTGTAGGCTAACACTAGGGAAGGCTCTTGGTGAAGGCTGCTTTGGGCAGGTAGTGATGGCTGAAGCCATCGGTGTCGATAAAGAGAAACCCAACAAGCCAATCACAGTGGCAGTCAAGATGCTCAAAGGTAGCAGTCAAAGACCTCCCTCGTCATTTATTTGAACAGGTTAGACTGATTGATCAGATGTGTGTTTGTTTATAAGTAAATGGTTCCTGTCGTCTTCAGACGATGGCACTGACAAGGACCTGTCTGACCTGGTGTCCGAGATGGAGATGATGAAAATGATCGGCAAACACAAGAACATTATCAACCTGCTTGGGGCATGTACACAGGATGGTTAGTACCCACACGGATAACATGCACGTTTGTCTATATCTATCTCGTGACAGCATCCACAGTTAAAAGCACAATGCAAGTCACATTGAAATGGAACTGAGTCTTTAAAAGCTTTAATAATGTGTATGTGTAGGTCCCCTCTATGTGTTGGTGGAATATGCCTCGAAGGGGAACCTGAGGGAGTATCTGCGTGCCCGGAGGCCTCCCGGTATGGACTACTCGTTTGACACCTGTAAGATTCCAGACGAGACTCTCACCTTTAAGGACCTGGTGTCTTGTGCCTACCAGGTAGCCAGAGGCATGGAGTACCTGGCCTCGCAGAAGGTACCATCTAATGACCTGATGTCAGAGTGTAACACTGTGGGAGATCACATCACACAGGAAAAATATAACATGTTTATATGTTTATGTATTATAATGGGTGTAATGTAATGCGGGAAAAAGCTCCAAGGGAAGATTTACTGCACTGACACTGGAGACTCCTCTGTTAATGATTTAGTAAAACGTATTTATCATGTGGAGCACCATACACGTCTCGGTGAATTATCCGTTGCTATAGAAACGGTAACGTTTGAGAATCAAACCTGCCATTTTTATATTGCAGTTGGTACCACTGCCAAAGCTGTGCTGTTAAACGAAATAAAGGAAAAGAAAAACCTTCCGACCAGTTATATTTGAGAATTTACCACCACTGTGGTGTAAGAAATGGAACAGGCCTGAGTCCTGATGGCCGTCGACACTGTGCTATTTTGAACCCATGTGGGTTTGAAAAGACCACTGTGTTGGCGGATTTCGAATTTCACACCCTTTCGCAAGCACTCCACCACGTCAGTGCAGATGTGTTCCTTTCTGCCCATGAAAATAGCACCTGGGCAAGAACTAGAGAAAAGAAAAAAAGAAACCCGAAAAGAGAGCTCTTACTGTTAGATGAAATTTCTTTCACATGAATTGAAGGTGTACGCATGATTAGTAGTGATGACCTGTCCTCTGTATGTGTGTGCGTAGTGTATCCATAGAGACCTGGCGGCCAGGAACGTTCTGGTGACGGAGGACAACGTGATGAAGATTGCTGACTTTGGTCTGGCCAGAGACGTGCACAACATAGACTACTACAAAAAGACCACCAATGTGAGTCGAGTCCAGGGTCTTAAATGCTTGTATCGAATTTTTATGCGTGACTAAATTGCAATTGGTTTGATTTGGCTTTGCTGGCATTTTCATGTAACACATACAACAAAGTAGTTTGCTTCTATAAATATTAAAATCATATGTTCTGCCATGAGAACTGTCATGCCTATGGGTCCTTTCTTTTTTTTTTCGCTCTCGATACCTGTTGATGTTACTACTGATTTGGCATGCAGGACTGCACTTTAGTGGGGTGTATTAGGAGAAGTCGTAGCTCAGAATCCGAATGACCTGCAGCACTTCTGAGGGCTTCGAGCTCGTGGGAATGTTGAAATGTGCCCAGTGGTGGAGTCAGCATATCAGCCAGGATAGCCAAGGATTAAACCAGCACTGTGTTGATGTAAGCCGGGCATCTACGAGTCCTGCCGGCTCAGCTCATCTCTTGTGTTTATCCACTGTGTCCGCTTTCAGGGTCGTCTGCCCGTTAAATGGATGGCACCGGAGGCTCTGTTTGACCGGGTCTACACACACCAGAGCGACGTGTGAGTTGACAATGCCCACGCATACCTGTTATTTTCCCCTTCACTCCACCTTTTCTCCATAACAGACAGTATTCTGGTGTTTGAATACACTGACTGCATGTGTTAGCATCAAAGCATCTGAGCATGTGTTAGTGTGTGTGTGTGTGTGTGTGTGTGTGTGTGTGTGTGTGTTTCCCTGTCATTCACGTCTTAATGGCTGGGTGGGGTGTTGTGTGTGTGTGTGTGTGTGTAGGTTCCTGTTCACACAGTCAGGAGGTATGAACGTGCAACACTACAGTAGAGTGATATAATCATGGCTCCCACACACACATGGACACACACTCACACATGCACACACAGTGCAATATGTCCCAATGGAATGCAATCATTTTCTACCTAAACTCAGAGTGCAGTAGTGAAATCATATTATTAGCTCTAGGCGCTACAGTACAGAAAAAAGAAGTGCTTTATTCTTGCTTCTACTGCGTGTGTGTGTGTGTGTGTGTCTGTGTGCATGCACCGCCCATAGAATTGTTGCCTGCTGATGTGTGTGAATAAGATCTGAGTCTGACATAAAGCTAATGAATGGATACAGATGAGATGATGGGCCAATTATTCAGCATTCATAGAGATTTCCTATGTTGTGTGTGTGTGTGTGTGTGTGTGTGAGCAAGAGGGAGTTTAGCTCGCAAACATGAGCTGGCTCGTAGCTCCCCTTGTCTTTCAGCGTGGCTAATTTGATTAGCACTGCTCAGTGGGGGTGTGGAAGAAATAGGGCCAAACAAAAGAACCCTAAGTTAACAGAACAGCTTGTGATAACACACACGCACACACACACACACACACTGCTTTAATGGACTTGCCTCTCTTATCACAGACACACATTATAAGCCTCAGTGAGAACTGGCCTCTCACATCCGCCCACAACCGAACACCCCAGAGAGAATGAGACAGAGACAGAGAGAGAGAGAGAGAGAGAGAGAGAAAGAGATTTCTGTGGTGGATCCACATCTTCTTGGTCATGCAAGACAATAAATTAAACTATTTTATGTAACAATCTACTACTACAATCATTAAAAAGCTGCCCTATGGGTCACCCTGATATTCACATCATAAAGCGAGCCATCATCCTCTGCCCGAGATGTCCTTGTGACTCCGGCCACTTGTCCACCCACAGCTATTCTCTTTCTGATTGCCTCTTTCTCCGCCAATATTCACCTTTGGCTTGTGTCCTCTTGCAGCTGGTCGTACGGCGTGTTGCTATGGGAGATCTTCACTCTGGGAGGATCGCCGTACCCTGGCATCCCTGTCGAGGAGCTCTTCAAGCTGCTCAAGGAGGGCCATCGAATGGACAAACCTGCCAACTGCACTCATGAACTGTACGTCACTGAACACACTCACCTCAGCTCGAAACCTTCAATAAACTTTCATTCTACAGCGAACGTTCACTAATGTCTCTCGCATGGCACCGTCTTGTGCGAGAATAGAATTGGATAAACCTGCGATGTGTGCGTTTTTTTTTTTTTTTTGTTAGGTGAATCCCTTGTGTTCAAAATATTTGTCTTGAATAATCACTGAGATCTTAAGTAAGGAATACAACACCGGACATGCTTTTATTGGAAAACGGTCTGGTGTGATGCAGCTCAATGCTGAGTGTTTTATTCCTCTACCTTGCCAACAAATACAATTTTTCATGAGTCACAGAACGACACGTCGTCCGTTTTATCCAGTCGGATTTATTACTGTCTGCGAGACAAGTTACAGCAGCGATAAACTGTTATTCCCTCACCGGCCTCTCTTTTTTTTTTTTTTTTTGTTGACATTAATAAGACAAAAATTGTTTGTCTTATTGCCAAGAAACCACAAATAAGTCTTCTCCTGAAGTCTCTCCCATGGTGAAAAGCTTTAAAGCTGTTTAGCTCTGACTGTACCAAAGAATTAGCACTGCTCTATAAAAAATACAAAATAAACTTAATATCTCATTGTAGAAAGCATCGCTATAGCAACAGCTGTGTTTTTATACTTTGTTAATTAAAATTGTAGATTGGATTATAGGGCCAGACAAGTCCCGGTGAATTCGCTGTTCCCACAGAAACAATAAATTATAATGAGACTATAAATGTAAAATAAATCTGATCTGATATAGAAAATTAATTGACATTTCTGATGAGATTCGAAAAGAAGAATAGAAAAAAAAGATAAACCACTGATCCAAGCTATTTAAACTGAATATTAATTTCCATAACAAAATAATTATTAGATTTATCCATGGCCGATCCTCACTTGTCAGACAGCAGACAACAACTACGAACCTCGGAGGCCAAAACTATCACAGGTGCAGTGTAATATGCTCAGAGGAAAGTGCTGTCCGTCTGCTTCTACCTGCATGAGCTCACAGATACCCACGATTGTTGGTGTAACTGATAAGGTAGAGAGAGAGTATTGTACCGCTTTCCCCAGAGGGAATGCTTAGTTTTGTCCTTTACTCTCCTTCACTACTAAGATATCTCACTATCGCTTTTCTGTTGCACCGTTTAGAAGGATGACATTCTGACATTTATGTTCGGATCCACTACAGATACATAAAGTTATACTGTACATACAGTGTAGTGTACACATACCGTATTAATTCTTTCAATTAGATTTGACATCGACATTTCAATCATATCATCATTATTTACCCTCTTTAAAAAAAACTGAATCAGTTTATACACTACTGTATACTGATGTACTGATGAACTATGCTGTAAATATTATATAATATGACGTTATTTTCTGAATTAAATCCATGCTACTTCTGTCCTACTGTTAGGTATATGATCATGCGTGAGTGCTGGCATGCTGTTCCATCTCAGAGACCCACGTTCAGACAGCTGGTGGAAGATCACGATAGGGTTCTCTCCATGACGTCAACTGATGTAAGAGTGTCCGCATATTCTCTCTCTCCATCTCTCCTCCTTTGCTCTCCCGCTATTATGTTACTACTCAGTGCCTCAGAGATCTACTCAGCTGTTATGTATTAAAAGAAACCCCAGCATTTATGTGTGTGTGTTTCTGTGTGATCTCTGCAGGAGTATTTGGATCTCTCAGTACCGTTTGAGCAGTACTCCCCCACCTGTCCAGACTCTAACAGCACCTGCTCCTCCGGAGATGACTCTGTGTTTGCTCATGATCCCCTGCCTGACGAGCCATGCCTCCCTAAACACCACCACAGCAACGGCATCATACGGACATAAAGGCTTCAAAGACGACGGCAGCAGTAGCGTTATACGGGTGTGAACAGCTTAAACACGACAGCGGACATCAGCACCCAAATATCCATCGTAACAACGGCATTATGAGAACATAAACACCCTTAAGAGGAAGTCGGAGAGGGCTCAGGGGTCAAGGAGAGGTCACTTTTTTAATCCCCTGATGAACATCTAGATAAGAGGAGGCTCGGGTGTTCCACAGCAATGTTCATGTCTCAAACTAAACCGCTCGGCGAGGTTCGAACGTGAAAAAAAGCCGAGTGTACACTTCATTAAGGCTACCATTGCGACGTGTCCTCTTCCTCATGCCCTTCTTCCGATTATAAGCTGACATTCTGCTTTTTGAAAATCATGCTTTTTTTTTAAAGAGAATTCCTATTTTTCTACTCTGAAAAACAAACAAGTTTTTCCTTTAACGCTTGGCAATTTGAAAGTTGAAACCATTCCGTGCCTGTCGAACAAACACAGAACCAGTGGAACAGTGAGGACTTCTTATACAGTAGCTACATATTCGAGTGACACCCCACGTGTCATACCATGTAGGACAACTTGGAACTGATGGGAAAAAAACAGTTGATTGCGTCAAAATCAAACTTAAACCATTGCTTTCAAACATATGGCCAGTTCTGTTTTGTTTTTGTTTTTTTAACGGTTATTTCTTTCTTTTTATTTTCATGAGAACTTCTGACATGCCAATCTCTTAAAGCAGCAGAATCCCAGATGTGAGGTTTGATTTAAGGAAATATAATTGTGCGTTTTGTATGTATCAAAATTTTCTATTGTAAATAGACAGATATAAATATGTATCATATTGCAGTCCACAGCAGTGTATGTAAGAGAAAAGAATTGATTTAAAAAAAAAAAAACTAATAGTTTAAGAACAATGCATTGCAGATGAGCATACATTGTCGAGGTCATGTAAACATTAAATCTTAAAAAGCTAAAAGTTTTATTTGAATTAACATGTATATTTGTAAAGCTATTTATAGACTTAACATAATGATTTTAAGGTCTAAAAGTATAGTCTAGGGTTTTGGTACTGTAAACAAAGGTTTTTCTTTTGTTGTTATTGTTATTGTTGAGTTTCATTTTGTAAGTTATTTACCACAGAGGTACAGCATTTTCTTAGCCAGTGGATTTTTTTTTGTGTTTTTTTTCCCCTTTTATTTTCTTTTGTGTTCCATCTCTTTGTTTACAGTGGCAAGAATGTATAAACACTATTGGCAATATAAGAACCAGCATAATGCCATGAGCCTAGCATTGAACCAGTTCTGAGTTCTGAGATGAAATGCGAATGCCACATGTTTTACATTGTGTTGACTGTGATCTCAGTGTTAATATATAGAATACAAGGACCACACGTGATTTTTCTCTGGAGAAGAAATCGTCAGACTTTTGAGAGCTAAAGAATTCAGCACTTGCCAGAGTTTAATGCAAAAAAGAAACACATTTTAAGCAAAATTATTTGACTACATTTTCTCTTGCTAGCCCTAAAACATAAATAATGCAGCGATTTAAATGCTTCTATTATATTTTTATAACAAACTTAAAGTTACATGAAACAAAACAAAAAAAAGACAGGCTTTTCCAGAGAACGAACACTGTGGTCCTGTATGTCACTCTTTGATATGAAGGAATGCTTTGTGGTTAAAACCCCAAATGGCATCAATTAAGTTAGTAGAAACTATATGGTCAAACCATTTTATGAAAGTGTGTTTTATGAATGCTTTTTCATTTATGCTAAAAAAGGAAAGTGTGATATACTGTGAGGTACCATCACTATATTCATACAAAGTGCCAAAATCTTCCATCTGCCAAACTTTTCTGTAAAATCCGTTAAAGAGTTCAGATTCATTCTTCCTCTTCAAACTGAGAGTGTGTTGCTGATACATGATTGTCTCTTGCTTTGTGAGTCAAACATTGTATTGTGGAAGGTTTGGTTGCGTCTCAGGGTGTCCTTAGACAGTTGTGCATGAACCGGCAATAATGTATAAAGGGACAAAGGAAGAGACAAAGTGATGCACTTGCTGCTAAAACAAGCAAAAAATAATAATAATAATATGTAGAGTTAATATCGAGTGTAAAGCGCTTTCTCTGTGCTGTCAAATTTATTATGATCGGCCCATTTTCTTTTCATCAAGTGCCTGGCCCAAAGGGAGGGTTTGATGTATTGCAAGAGGTTTGAATGTACAGCCACAGCAGCAGAAACATAAGCAGGGTTTTCTTTGAAACTAATTTCGTAAAGCACTTCTTTATAAGTGTTGTTGCTGTTGTTGTTGGATGACAGTGAAGCAAGACGTTCATTAGGAAAGTTCCGCCTCTTTTTCACATTAAGGGAGGCTATTGTCCCTGAAAGGAGGGCACTCTGTGTTTGTTTCACATTTACTTATTGAAACATGCTCTTTCTCCTAAATGCCTCTCCTCCATATGACCTTTAACCTCTGGTTCACCTTCGAAGCCCCCTATACTCTACTACTGAAGGCCCTGCACCCCTACCAGCGCCCTAATGCTGGTCCTTTCCCCACAAATATTTATTGTATTTATAATTTAGTTTGTTTAGGTGTGTATACAACAGTGTTGGGTTTGTGACACTTTTGTAATCTAAGATGGAGGTAGTACCAAGACGTGTTTTTTTGGGGTTGAAGAGGGTTCAATTCCAATGAAAATGTTTACATTCTCTTTCAGACATCATGCTTTTCCCGCCGCTTTTGAACTGGCTGGAACGATTAGCAATATGGTCTAACGGCCACATCATTACTCACGACCTTAATGTGTCCTTTCTTTATAGTTCTATGTGATAGTGCCATTCAGCTCTTATTAGAAAATATTACAGATAAAATACAGTTTTAATTTACAGATTATTACCATGCATTAAGTAGATTTGATATAGATTGATGATTTTAACTAGGAGTGAAAGTGATCTTTGCAGTATTTTCTCATAAATGAAGGTGGTCCAACAGTGCATTCCATGTAGACTTTTGGAGGAATAAAGTTTGCTGAATTAAAGTAGCAGGTCATTCAGACTCATTCTGTTTCTCTCACCTTCTAACATTGAGACGTGCAAAAATAGTTTACAAACGAGTAGACACGAATGCCTTCTTTGCTTCTTTTTTTTCATTTATGTCCCTGCTCTTAGAACATTCCTCTGTATTTCCATTTCACCCACAGCGGTGAACCTACACCTCCATGCTCACGGTCTGTGCCTGACAAAACATTGCTGTTAATTAAAATATTTTCAATAAACACACTACATAAAACTGTGATTTTTCATTTTGTGCACTGTGCGCCAAAGTACTACTGCTTTTATCTTTGCTGTTTTCTACTTTTTTTACAGACTAAACAATGTTTTCCTCATTCCACAAGTTTAACCTTTGATTCTAAATTACAATGGTAAATGTGCCAGTTTTGAAGAAGAAGAACTTGAGTGGCCTGTACAGAGCCCTGACCTACATGTAAGCATCACTGAAGACATTCCTTTCAGATTGCTCTTATTCCTGAATGAGCATATCCACACGGGCCTAGTTAATCAGTGACAATCCAGAGCCAAGGAGCAGACAAATAGGCTAAACCGACCGTCTGATAGCTGCACTGACATATCAGTTTTGTTCCACCATATTGAGACTGTGTCTCTTTCCCAAGCTAAAAAAATATAGATACACTTACAGTTTATTGTATTAACCTAATCAACATAATATTAGACAATACTGACATCACAACCAGCACATTCTTTCTGAAACTTTACTATTTACTAAAACTGTACTATTTAATATTAGATCTCTTACATCCAATGCACTTTCTGTCAATGTTTTAGAAACTTAATATTTATTCAAATAAAAACATTTGGATTAGGCCTAATGAGAACGTAGCAATAAACAAAGCTAGCCTTCCTGGATACAGTTAAATACAACTGCCTGGTTAAACTGATAGTGTCAGTTTATATCGAATAATCCAAGCATCATATAACAATTAGACATAAATATAAATTTCTTTATGCTTTTTGTTATCTTCTTCTTCTTTGTCTTTCGTCTATTCCCTTTCAGGGGTCGCCACCGCGAATCTGCCTCCATCTAACCCCATCCTCTTCTCTCACCCCAACTAACTTCATGTCCTCTCTCAGTGCACCCATAAATCTCCTCTTTGGTCTTCCTCTAGACCTCCTGCTGGACAGTTCCAACCTCAGCATCCTGCTACCAATATGCTCACAATCTCTCCTCTGAACATGTCCAAACCACCTCAATCTGGCCTCTCTGACTTTATCTCCAAAACATCTAACGTGGGTTGTCCTTGTGATGAACTCATTCTTGATCCTATCCATCCTCGTCACTCCCAAATAGAACCTCAACATCTTTATCTCTGCTACCTCCAACTCTGCCTCCTGTCTTTTCTTCAGTGCCACCATCTTATACTAATCTAAAAGATGTAGCCAAAGAAAAATAAATCTCTCTGTGGATTCATCTCATTATTAGGATCGGATTCGTGTTCTAAATTTCCTAATTCATATGCAGATTAATTTTAATTTTTAACCTGTTTGTATCTGTAAACAAGGCATTAAGTTTTGAAGACTTTGATTTTGATGATCTAAGGAGACTGTTTGTGTCTTTTCTAGATTTAATTAGAGATTAATTAGTACATAATATTACCCACTCATAATGGTGGTCACACTCCTCATATAATACTAAAATTTGGATTAAATATCAGTGCTGATGTGACTAAAGACAGGGGCCGTGTCTCGCCAGGGCCGTGTCTCCTTGCTTGTATTGCTTGACTTTATTGCAACTTTTGACACCATTGTAGCTCTCTTCTAGCTCAGGTCTTATTTGATTAGTACTTAGTTAGTAACCTAATATATTGATCTATCCAGTGTAGGAACCTTTGAAGCAGTTCTGAATAAGAGCGTCTGCCAAATGCCTAATGTAAATGGTGAATTCTCTATGTATACTAAGAAAAAGGTTCAGTGATCCACAAGGTTTAGTTTTAAGCCCACTAGTTGTTTTTCTAAACATATGCTTTTTCTAGGTATTCCTAACTTTTCACAAGCATGTTATTAGCTTCCATTGTTATGCTGATGACACAGCTATGTTTTTTGGCAAAGATAAATTAGAGTATGCTAAGTATATTAAATCCTAGCATGCTAAACCATACTTAAGTGTACTTGCAGCCAGACTAATGACTAGTATACATGAAGTTTGCTGTTTTGGAACAACTCATTTTGTACTAAGTGCTTTTAAATGGCACAAAAGCACAATTTCAGGTGTATTAAGTATACTTTTCTGTGGAACAACCTTTAAGTATACTTAGTACACTTACAGTAATATGGCTGTGTGTGTACTAACGTACATACCTGACAGTAATTAATGAAATTTAAGTATATATTTATTGTAATATTAGTACATTACAGCAATTTTTACTGTGTTACAAATACATGATTAATATACCATTAATATATTCTTATTGCAGCAGTAGCATGCTGTTCTACATCTGGCCAATTCCAAGTACTAAAAAGCACACTTTGTGGTTAATAAAAATATACTTTTATTATATCATGCAGTACACACAGTTTTCTCTAATACTGTACTGCAAATATCAGTACAGTATTGATGTAAACAAATACATCAATAATAATAAGGCAGATTTGATTCAGATTTTTAATTTGCATTAGTTAAAGGTTCCAAAAAAAAAATTTTTTTTTAACTGTTAGTTTATTTGTCTTCAACAAAACTTCAGGTTGTCTTACAAACATGTCTGTACAAAGACAGATATAGTTTTGGAATATGTAGTATTAGTTTAAACCTGCTGTGTTGATTCTAGCTGTTACGCACCCTGAAAACAGGCAGAGAGCTACAAAGCATTATACCAGAAGTTAGTACATCGGATTTAGCAATAACACATTAGACAATACATTCTATAGTTCAAACTATGTACTTAATTTTAAACTACCTATCAAAAACCATAAAATCTAACTTATGCCAATGAAAACAGAATAATAAAGATAAAAAGTAACGTACTCAATGATGCAGCTTACAGAAGTGTTTTGATTGGCAGGTATTGCCCCTACTTTAGTCTCTGGTTGGCTGGTTCTCAAGCGCAGCTTTATGATATTGAGCGCATTCTACAGATGGAGTTCAAATGCACATAAATAAGCCTGAATATGCAAAAGTGTTTAGAATTTTGCATAGATTTTAAAATACAACTATTGACCGATAAAGCACTGAATTGTCACACCACAGTACCTAATCAAACTTCTGCTCTTTTATGATCTACCACTCCTTTGTTCAATAGGTGCAGGCTGTTTGTTTGCACCTTTAATAGTAAAGGCTTCATCAGGGGCCAGAGCTTTCTCTCTTGGACCTACTCATTATGAAAGAGCCTTCTAATTAGGGAAACTTGGGTCTCACACACAGTCTCAGTGTTAAAGTTTGTTTAGTCAAGCATTTTAGTAATAGATTTTCCTTAGGTAAAGGAGCAGTTCTGGAAGGTCCACAAGTAGAGAGAGTGTTTTGGTGAACTCGGACGCTGTCATTCCCCCGCTTCCATGCGTTTACTCAGGTTTCTTGACAGTGGACTGGATGGCCGCTTTATATCCCAGGGCGCCCTCATGTCTGGGTTTCCTCCTGGCTCTCACTTTCAGTTATGCTGTCATAGCTTGTGTTGCCAGAGTCCCTGCTTACCCTCTGCGCATAGTGGACATTGTCCTCAACCATTATGTGACAATAAAGATTCCTAATAATGCATGTGTCCCCATCTCTCTGTCATGATACTCCTGAGATAACAGTGATGATCATTTTCAAAACTGCCTGATCCTGATACCCTACTTCTTACTGGAATTCTCATCACTTGGAAAACACACACTGCTGCTGTGGATGGACCCATATGGACAGTAAAGATACACTTAACACCATGAAGATGGATTTGAACAGAACAGTTGAATCTTCAATTAATTTCCTGTTTACACAACTACACTTTTTGACTACATAGCACACAGGAGGGTGTATATAGAAGGGATTTATTCATAATCACACTATTGTGTTCTCATTTGAGTTTGGTAAATTAAGATTTTTTCCCCATGACGTCTAATGGCTCTGGCTTGTTTATTAGGGGGGAAAATATATAAATTGAATGATTGCCTAAATGTATTAAACATGCTATACAAATATAATAAAATTTTTCAGTTGAAATTGAATATTTCAGTAACCTGAGCTCAGGATCGTACCCGGGATCCCGAATCTGTAAGGTACCAATTAATTTCATTATAATATGTTGGTCCCAGGTCTGGACATGCT